>NW_027461091.1:577500-580000 GCF_046129695.1 Lonchura striata
CCTCCTCCTCGTCCTCCTCCTCCTCCTCCTCGTCCTCCTCCTCCTCGTCGTCCTCCTCCTCCTCTTTGTCTTCCTCCTCCTCCTCGTCTTCCTCCTCCTCGTCCTCCTCCTCCTCGTCCTCGTCCTCCTCCTCCTCGTCCTCCTCCTCCTCGTCTTCGTCCTCCTCCTCCTCCTCCTCCTCCTCCTCCTCCTCGTCCTCCTCCTCCTCCTCCTCGTCTTCCTCCTCCTCGTCCTCCTCCTCCTCGTCCTCGTCCTCCTCCTCCTCGTCCTCCTCCTCCTCGTCTTCGTCCTCCTCCTCCTCCTCCTCGTCCTCCTCCTAATTTTCCTACTCCTCGTCCTCCTCCTCCTCCTCCTCGTCTTCCTCCTCCTCGTCCTCCTCCTCCTCGTCCTCGTCCTCCTCGTCCTCCTCGTCCTCGTCCTCCTCCTCCTCCTCCTCCTCCTCCTCCTCCTCCTCATCCTCGTCCTCGTCCTCCTCCTCCTCCTCCTCCTCATCCTCCTCCTCCTCGTCCTTCTCCTCGTCCTCGTCCTCCTCCTCGTCTTCCACCTCCTCGTCCTCCTCCTCCTCGTCCTCGTCCTCCTCCTCCTCGTCCTCCTCCTCCTCGTCCTCGTCCTCCTCCTCGTCTTCCTCCTCGTCGTCCTTCTCCTCCTCCTCCTCCTCCTCCTCCTCCTCCTCCTCCTCCTCCTCCTCGTCCTCCTCCTCCTCCTCCTCCTTGTCCTCCTCCTCCTCATCTTCCTCCTCCTCGTCGTCCTCCTCCTCGTCCTCGTCCTCCTCCTCCTCGTCCTCCTCCTCCTCATCCTCCTCCTCCTCCTAATCCTCCTCCTCCTCGTCCTCCTCCTCATCCTCGTCCTCCTCCTCGTCTTCCTCCTCCTCGTCCTCCTCCTCCTCGTCCTCCTCCTCGTCCTCCTCCTCCTCGTCCTCCTCCTCCTCCTCCTCCTCGTCCTCGTCCTCCTCCTCCTCCTCCTCCTCCTCGTCCTCCTCCTCCTCATCCTCGTCCTCCTCCTAATCCTCCTCCTAATCGTCCTCCTCCTCCTCATCCTCGTCCTCCTCCTCGTCTTCCTCCTCCTTCCTCCTCCTCCTCGTCCTCCTCCTCGTCTTCCTCCTCCTCGTCCTCCTCCTCCTCATCCTCGTCCTCCTCCTCCTCCTCGTTTTCCTCCTCCTCGTCCTCCTCCTCGTCCTCCTCCTTATCCTCCTCCTCCTCGTCCTCCTCCTCATCCTCGTCCTCATTTTCCTCCTCCTCGTCGTCTTCCTCCTCATCCTCGTGCTCCTCGTCCTCGTCCTCCTCGTCCTCATCCACGTTCTCGTCCTCCTCCTCCTCGTCCTCCTCCTCCTCGTCCTCCGCCTCGTGCTCCTCCTCGTCGTCCTCCTCCTCCTCTTTGTCTTCCTCCTCCTCCTCGTCTTCCTCCTCCTCGTCCTCCTCCACCTCGTCCTCGTCCTCCTCCTCCTCGTCCTCCTCCTCCTCGTCTTCGTCCTCCTCCTCCTCCTCCTCCTCCTCGTCCTCCTCCTCCTCGTCCTCCTCCTCCTCCTCCTCGTCTTCCTCCTCCTCGTCCTCCTCCTCCTCGTCCTCGTCCTCCTCCTCCTCGTCCTCCTCCTCCTCGTCTTCGTCCTCCTCCTCCTCCTCCTCGTCCTCCCCCTCCTCCTCCTCCTCCTTGTCCTCCTCCTCCTCATCTTCCTCCTCCTCGTCCTCCTCCTCCTCGTCCTCGTCCTCCTCCTCCTCGTCCTCCTCCTCCTCGTCTTCGTCCTCCTCCTCCTCCTCCTCGTCCTCCTCCTCCTCCTCCTCCTCCTCGTCCTCCTCCTCCTCCTCCTCGTCCTCCTCCTCCTCGTCTTCGTCCTCCTCCTCCTCCTCCTCGTCCTCCTCCTCCTCCTCCTCCTCCTCGTCCTCCTCCTCCTCCTCCTCCTTGTCCTCCTCCTCCTCCTCTTCCTCCTCCTCGTCCTCCTCCTCCTCGTCCTCGTCCTCCTCGTCCTCCTCCTCCTCCTCTTCCTCCTCCTCCTCCTCCTCCTCGTCCTCCTCCTCCTCCTCCTCCTCCTTTTCCTCGTCCTCGTCCTCTTCCTCCTCATCCTCGTGCTCCTCCTCCTCCTCCTCCTCCTCCTCGTCTTCCTCCTCCTCGTCCTCCTCCTCCTCGTCCTCGTCCTCCTCCTCCTCGTCCTCCTCCTCCTCGTCTTCGTCCTCCTCCTCCTCCTCCTCCTCCTCCTCCTCCTCGTCCTCCTCCTCCTCCTCCTCGTCTTCCTCCTCCTCGTCCTCCTCCTCCTCGTCCTCGTCCTCCTCCTCCTCGTCCTCCTCCTCCTCGTCTTCGTCCTCCTCCTCCTCCTCCTCGTCCTCCTCCTAATTTTCCTACTCCTCGTCCTCCTCCTCCTCCTCCTCGTCTTCCTCCTCCTCGTCCTCCTCCTCCTCGTCCTCGTCCTCCTCGTCCTCCTCGTCCTCGTCCTCCTCCTCCTCCTCCTCCTCCTCCTCCTCCTCCTCCTCATCCTCGTCCTCGTCCTCCTCCTCCTCCTCCTCCTCAT